>NC_041335.1:12312182-12317182 GCF_004354835.1 Perca flavescens
AACCGCCGCCAGCCAGCCAAATGGACTGCATTGAGCCAGCTCTGCCTGACGGCACACATTCATCACTCAGTCTGGAGGAGAGGAGAGGAGAGGAGAGGAGAGGAGAGGAGAGGAGAGGAGAGGAGAGAAGAGAGGAAAGGAGAGAAGAGAGGAAAGGAGAGGAGAGGATAGGATAGGAGAGGATAGGATAGGAGAGGAGAGGAGAGGAATGGCTGCATACTGTGAAAAAGGACAAAAATGACAAAAATGACAAAAAGGACAAAAAGGACAAAAAGGACAAAAAGGACAAAAAGGACAAAAAGGACAAAAAGGACAAAAAGGACAAAAAGGACAAAAAGCAAAGGAAAGGAAAGGAAAGGAAAGGAAAGGAAAAGGACTAAAGGCTGCATACTGTGAAAAAGGACAAACTATGACCATCATGTTGCCAATACTACACAACATGTTGCAGGACAAGTAACTGTACAGTACCTATCATGGCCCTTTTCATATTCATATTGTAATACAGTTATCATTTTGCATTTTGTCACTAGTTCATCAGTGAACTTTTACCTCTTTGGGATTTCCATAAAACTTCTCAGAGATCACGAAGGGCACATCGTCAAGAGCTGCAAAAAAAGTAAGAAAAAATAAAGTTGAAGGTTGACAACAATAAATAAATATTACTCCCTATTCTTGATCCTGAGTATTTCCATAAGACTAAGCGTGGCTTTATGAAACAGAAAAGCCATCAACATCCCCAGCCACCCCGACACCTCCCCTCCTTCCGTCTACGGAGAGAAGATGAAAGGCTTTTTTATTCTCCGCTGTTATTTGGGCACCTCCACTCTCTCCTCCAACCCAGCCCTTTCCCAGCCCTCTTCCAGTTTAATTACTCTTGATTATTCCCGATTCCGTCTTGTCTGAGAGATGTTCACCTCGGAGACAAAGACACGCTCGCACAAGGCACAGAAAAGCGGAAAGAAGAGAGACAAAACATTCACCAGATATCAAATTTGCATGAAAATAAGCCACACTGTTCAGCCGGCAAAAAAGTGGATTGAAATGAGGACTTGCCAAGAGCCTGGTGGTATAATTAGCATTTGACCAAACAAACGAGCTTCAACAGAGCTATAATTAAGCAGGCCTGTAATTAAGTGAATGCCCTTTATCATAATGATCGTGGTTAAAATGGTGTGATGGCTGCCAGTTGATTATTAATGGTGTAACCCCGTACTGCATGCATCCTGCACTGGAATCAAGGTGTCACGACTGTCAGGCTAGAGAGCAGCCCTTTGTTTATAAAATACATTAGGGCCCAAATTAACACAGGGTGACAGGGGACACAAAGCCTCTCGTTTCCAGACTGAAAGGGAAAACTGCAGCTGCTCGGCTTCATTATAAAACTCCCAAATCTGGAGGCACAAAACTTGCTGCCGTTGGCTTCGACAGGAGCCCCAAATATCAAGAGGCCAAGCTTCCAACTGGTATTCTTTTACCCACAGTCCATCAGGCCCGCTGGCACAGGAAAAAGAACTCCTAAGCCGAAG
Source organism: Perca flavescens (assembly GCF_004354835.1). NCBI lineage: Eukaryota > Metazoa > Chordata > Actinopteri > Perciformes > Percidae > Perca > Perca flavescens. The sequence goes on from NC_041335.1 coordinate 12,313,709, forward strand.
CTGTTCATGAGTCATCGCTTTGGAGCCGACACTCCTTTTGGCCTTTCCGGTTCACAGCAGTATTCTAAAGTATGACATTTTAAAATATCCCTCACTTTGACACTTATGTGACTTGCTTTCCTTTCTTGGTTGTTATACAGATCCACGTTTTGGCACTTTCCACACAAGTGTAGTACAATGTCATCTTTGTAGTCAAGCATGACCCTCACCCTCATGACCACAGGGAAGATTATTTAGTTTTTTTTGGCTTCCATTCATCTCACACAGCAAAAAATGTAGTCGGAACAAGAGTCTACAGCCGTGCTAGCGGCTCTGTGAGGCTGTACTTTGGCACAGCAGCGCTTTGAGCAAAATGCCAATGTCAGCATGTTAAAAGGCTCACAATCATAACGCTAAGAGGCTGTAGTTAAGCTAAAGGTTTACACCATGTACCAGGTTCACAATTACTTTAGCGAGCATTTGAAAATTTGCACCAAAACTTACAGGTGAGGCTCATGGTAATAACATTAGTTTAGCAGGTATACTGTATTGTCATGAACCAAATATTGAAATTTTGACCTGATGATGGCGCTGGATGTAAAAATGTAATGGATCACCAAAGTTATTATAATTCATCCTGAGGTGGACAAAAGTGTCTGTACCAAATTCAACAGGAAGTTGCTGATGTTTTTCACTCAAAACCACAAATATCAACCTCATGGGCCACTTGAGTTTCCTCAAATTGCAAAATTCATTAGGAGTCATCGTATGGGAACCATTGATGTCCGCACAAAATTGTATGGTCATCCATCCGATAGCTGTTGAGATATTTCAGTCTAGGTCGAAGTGGTGGACCAGCCGTCGGGCCAAAACACCACCATTGCCACCCCTAGAGCTGCCGCTAGCGTGGCTAAAACAAATGCAAGGTATGAAAGGCTTTGGCCTCCTTCACCACTCACCTGCTCAATTCCCCAGCCTTGACACCCACCTCCCTGTTGCGCCTTTGGATATGTGGCTATCTGAAGCAGCAAGCAAACCAAGGCGATTGGGTAGGTCCAATGACTTGTTTAAGCTCATAAAAACAAGTGAACAAACATGCACTACTGTGTCGCTGGGAGCACCAACACCAGGCAGAGGCAGGCAGGCAGGGAGAATACATTTGAATCAATAGCCAGCAACGGGAAGCCGAGATTGTAGCTGCTGATGGATCTGAGTGCGTGGCGCGGACAGATGAATGCAGAGCTGAAGGCCACAGAGTTTCTTTATTGCTCAAGGATTACATTTAAAACCAGATCTCACTTTGTATTCCTCCACCATCCATACTAGAGAGGCTATCTTACATCTAGATAAATGGAGAGGCGCGGGAGATGACTTCTTGGTAAAAAAAAAAAAAAATGGATACCGTGGAGAAATCCGAGGGTGCAAAGGGCAAAAATAATGTAAATCCAATCTTCTGACTGGGAATCCCACTATGAAGCATGTTTTAGCTGCTCAAATGGCCAGGCTACAGTCCATTAACTCGTGACTGTATTGCAGCGTAGGGCATTGGGTAGTTATTTGGCATTCGGAGTACGAGAGCGCAGTCAATATGAAAACATCTGGCAGAAATTTTGGTAACATGACTATGATGATGACGGTGATCATGATGATGGTGGTGGTGGCGGTGAGCGCAGAGGTGGCGTTAAGTAAGGAGGACCCTGTGGCTTGAGTGATTGTAGTGTAAAGAACGGAGTCAGCACAGGCCCCGTGTGGATCATTGCCTTATTAATGGCTCCGTCAGGTGCGATGAGCAATGGCTGCATTGTCATCTCCAGCCTCTGGGCACAGATGAATGGCTGTTTCAGGGCGGGAAGGGCTCCCTCGTACGCTGGGCTGAGCACTAATCCCTCACTCTTCCATTGTTGGATGCACTGTCACCCAGGACTTCAGCAGCGCCATACATTGCATTTCCAGGGTTCTAACAGACATGGTCGTGGACACAGGCGCATACACACACACACACACACACACACACACACACACACACACACACACACACACACACACACACATAAACCAGACCGATTTAGGCTCCCGACACTGACTGATGGAAAAATATGCGTGTGTGATCGAGCATACCCCATATTACCTGAACCACAACTCAAGAGTAACACTTCAGGAATGTTGATGAACTTTTATTTTACACTTCACTAATTCAGCAGAATTGCATTGATCTCTGTCTAGCATGATTACCTGGGTGAATTTGTCTCGCACCTGAATTAAGTGAGAAAGTCACAGTCAGGGCAATAATCTGTTACCACGTTTTACTCATGGTCGATATGATCTTTATTGTTAAGGGCCATAAAATAATACAACATAATAAGTAAAGCCGCTCAAAAACAGGTTTGAGCTTCATCTGGAACCTGCTGCATTTCATATTCCAAACAACTGGATGTTGCCTTTTCTCTTTGTGTAGCCGGGCTAGACATTGCCATGCCTTTCCTGTCTGAGTGACTCTCAATTTGAGGGCGGATTCTTTATGCAGACCATGGAAATGCTATTCTAGTTGCAGACCCCGCTCTCTGTCACCTCTGCAGATAATGGTGAGTAGATGAACAGAGAGCTGGAGGAGGACCCCCTATGCCCACTCACAGCCCTTAGCCCCTCTCTGACATGAGAAATAGTGCCCAGGCCTGACAGCATATCGGAGACATATTGTAGTTTATTTTGTCGCCCGGGCATGCCATCTGTGCCATTCCAATAGAGGGTGTGTGTGTTCAGGCTGCTGCAACAGAGGAGGGCGCGAGGCTCCGGGTCCCTCAGAAGCTCTGCAGCCACGGCAGGTCATTAGTCAAATTGCCTAATGAGAGAGAATACAAATGGCCCCCTACCCTGACAGGAGGAATTTTGGAGGTGTCAGAGCTCCTGACCCGTGCTATGAGAACAGATGATAGCGAGTTGCTATTTTCAGATTCTTTTAATGACTATGGCTCTATGAAACCCATTCTTTTTCTTTTATCTTTTTCCTGCTTTTTCAAGCCCTCTAGACAGACCAGTGAAAAAAAAAAAAAAAAAAAAAAAAAAAAAACTTTTCAGTGTATTAGAAATCTCACTTGCAAAACTGGAAGTGTAACTTTTGAATTATTTAAATGTTTACCGGGGAGTCAATTAACATTCTAAAAACCTTATAACACTGATACTAAAATAGATCACGTACTGAAATGATGTTGAGGGTTTCTGATCGTCTATTTTCATTTGTTTGGAAACAGGCTGCACACAGCTGGCAGTCTGACTGTGGTGTGTTGCAATTCTCCTGACAGCAAGTCAGTTAGTTTATACTAAAATATTAATTTCATCGCATCCAAATGCAAACAAATTGAAATGTTTCTAATGCTTTCTAAAGAGTACTATCCAAGGCATCCAAAGTGCTGCCCACTCAGGTTTATTGAGAGAAACTGTGGAGGGAAAACATAAGAGGAGCACCAAGGGAGTAGAAAGAAGTTGAATCATTTTACA